>NC_088300.1:42144483-42191983 GCF_032854445.1 Liolophura sinensis | reverse complement strand
CTTACACAGTACAAAAACTCAACTCTCTCCGATAGAAAGCTCGGTCGGCTCTATAGGAGGCCTTATACACAATTCCACTGGATTCACTTTTGACCAAAGATTTCGGCTGTAAATAGAATATTATTTTTCTAACTAACATCTTGACTCTCCTGCTTGTGTATGGCCAAAAGATCTAATGTGTGCGACAAGGGGAGCAGCTGTCACAAGAGACAAAACGACTGATCAGTTGATTGAGTATGAGACAGTGCACATATGAGAGCATTCTTTACTTTATAGACTCGGCTGTATGCACAAGAGGACTTCTCTCACTCCCCCATTGATTACATGTACCAGTGTGATAGTTGGTAAATGATCACTCGTAAGCGGTGAAATCCAGCCCCTTTTCAATTTGCCTTAGTTAGGGTAGTATTCTAACCGTTAATGTAAATGCGGAATCAGTAGCAACTTAAATGCTCCTAACCCATGTACTGCATACAGGGAATGCGGCGTTCTCAAAACTGGCTATACAACACTGCCACCACTAAAAATTTTGCACAGAAACCTTTAACAACGCCATGGTCGCTGGAGTCACAGTGATAAAGCAGGAAGTAATGTCAGAAAACATAAAGACTCTATTTCAACGTTTGTCTTCATGCTTGATCCACATGCATTCTCTTTGTCTATGTATAGCATGATTTAACAGACATCTGGAATAATTTTATTCACGAATGCTGATTATAGGTTGGCGAGGGACACCAATTATGAGCCACGCTCGTGGCACATGCTCCAAAGGTCAAGCGTGTGGAAAATAATGTAAAGCAAGCAAAGGTGACAAGAGGACTTCTCTCAATACCTTCCACTGACTGCCAAGACAAGGAAATCTCCCAAATGTTTCACTAACTCAGAGACAAGGGGACATCTCCTAATTGCAATCCCATCTAGGGCAATGGGCCATCTCCCAATTGCATGTTACAGCAAGGAAACATTTGTCGATGGCACACACTGACGGCAAATACAAAGGACATCTCTCACATGCATCAATGACTGCAAAGGACAATTGGACATCTTTTTGTCGCACACATGATTTGGTATGTAATGTTAGTGTATTGGTATTGTGTCATGGCATTGACATTTTGGTAAACTAAGTATACAGCAATCTACCAGAATGAGGATCGGATGATAAGGCTAATTTATTTATTTGATTGCTAAACTGACGGCCGAAAGAAACTTTTCAAGGACTTCAGCTCATTTTATTTTGCCAAAGCAAAAAACAGGATGACTGAAGTTTAATATATTGAAAAGACCAATGACTTCATATTTTGAAAGTCTTGAGTAAGAACGGACAAAGCAGCCCTCAAATCATTTTACCAGTAAACAAACAGAGCAAGGGTAGAAAAATAGCCCTTCCATCTTGGTTAACAATGGGCAGAGTATACAAAAAGTTGATTATTTTTAAAATCAGTCAATATGAAAACCAATCAATATCCCCACCCCTTGCTACAATGCACGCAAAAACTCTCCGACGCATAGAAATGGGATTCGTTGCCATTCATCTTGGAGAGCGAACGTCAGTTCTTGTCGGTTGGTTGCAAGGTTAGGCCGTTGTCTTACTCGACGATATCCCAAATGTGTTCTGTGGGGGGCATATCTGGGGAACGTGCCGGCCATGGCAAGACGTTGACGTCGTTGGCGCCCAGGACGTTCTGTACAACTCGAGGTGTATGGGGTCTGGCGTTGTCATGCTGGTACGGGACACAACGTGGCTGCTGTTGAAGGAATAGCAGGACAACAGGACGTAGAATTTCATCCACGTAACGTTGAGCTGTTAGGTTCCCGTAGATGATGACCAGTGGTGTCCATTCATCTGCACAAATCCCACTCCACACCATCACGCTGCCGCCACCAAATGGTACCACCTCCTGGATGCATGATGTAGCCGTTCGTTCGCCTCTTCGACGGTAAACTCGCTGTCTGCCATCGGCTCGGAACAGGCAGAAGCGTCTTTCATCCGTTAAAACATCACGTTGCCAATCACGTCGCTGCCAACGGCGTACAATTCGAGCCCATCGCCTGTTCTTGGCCTGTCCGATGTCTGCCCTTTCTGTCTGTAATGTTGCATCAAATCTGACACAGTTACACGAGAGCAGCTGCAATGCGGGCTTGGGTGGCTCCCATAGATACCATACCCAGGGCCCTCTCGCGTTGTCTTGGAGACTATCGAGGCATTATTTTGGTGGATTTTAGTCAGTGTGCAAGTCCAGCACACTGTGTGTAACGTTTTATACACTTATTACATGTGCATTTGCGGCTATCCATGGTTCATGTGATTTTTCAACTTTCTTCGTTGTCTCAAAACAAATTTGTTTGCGTGTATATGACGCTTCTCGCACACGGGAATATGCTTCATACAATGCTTTCCTACAATAATTTGGTATTAATTTGCTGAAATGGCTGGTTAAATTTAAGGCACGGAGTCGTAAAGTTTCTTATGTCCGTCAGTTTATTTTACCAAAAATGTTTCACTTATAGGACGGCGGCCAGCATTATGGCGGGAGACGGACGATAAGACCAGGCCTATCTGGAAGCATCATGAGCCTGTCGACTACTCATAAATCTCCATGAAATCGTCATACCCCAGCACAAAACGGGAAAAACGCTTAAAATTTCTCAGTGAAAAGGGAGTCTGAATAGTATAGTTGAGCCAAGTTGCCTAGCCATGCACGTCCCCCAGACACATGCGCATGCCGGAAAAATTAGACTTCCGTCTGAGCGAGTTGATAGAATCTCCCATTGCTTATTGACCTAGCCTCATCGGTCAGATTTGACAGGACGACTGTCACCTCGTACTCCCCTTCGAGTATCAACCATTACACAATAACACATCTTTACAAAATCAGCCAAGCATAATGCTCCTTTCACGTTTACTGGCAAATTTGCAGTGCGTGGTAAGTTGAACAGAAGTCTTCCACTTGATCGAGCTGAATGTGTATGCTTTTTGGTTATGGACAAATGGCAATGGGTTTATGTAAAAGTAATAAAGTAACAGATAATTGTGGCAACGTAATAAAATCCCTGGAGACGTAAAAGCTCCGCCGTGTTATTCAGCTTACTTTCTGAAAACATGTCGACCACTTGGTGAATCGGCACAGGATGTTGTATGTGAACAAGTCTGATGCTAACAACGTCACGAAAAACATACATTTAAGAATTTAAAGGCATGTCGTAAAAGCTTTCACAATCGTAACTCAGTGGATATCTTAATAAAATCTATAAAACAACAGATAGTCATGAAAATTGTAAAAATAAGTCATTTGTCTTTGTGATCGGTTAGTTTTTTTGCCACAGATCCAGTTTTATCCATAGATAAATTACCGATGAAGGTAATACCTTATTACATGTAAAATATAGCAGAATTGATGCAGTACATACTGTGTGAAGGGGTGTGCATCAACGTATACATTTCCAGCGGTTTTTGTTCATGCAGTATTTTTTTTTACTGAATTATACGATTGGTGTCTGACGCCGTACGCCGTAAAGAATTTTTCACCTGTAAAATGACAGGGGTCAGGTTTGCGGATGAAAGAAACCGAAATTCTCCAAGGAAACCACCGCCGTTCGCCAGATAATCGAAAAACTATCTGGCCAAGCTGCGGACGACCCAGCCAGAATTGGTTTCGAGCCTGAGAATTCATTTGCCATAGACGGATCAGCTACGGAGAAAAACAGCGCTTGAATGCTTGATTGCTTGATTGAGTGACTGACTGTACTGGAGAATAATTCACTTTGTATGACGGCGGTCTGCTTTGGGGTAGGAGAAACAACGTTTGCTTAGACCTATACAATGAACCAGCAAGCCCCAGGCACCTCCTATGAAATCAGTTTGACAAGCAAACATCTGGGTCCTGGCCTAATTTGAGACTTAGCCCCCCTCCCACCCGAGAACTGGCGCCCTGACCTCTGTGACATAACGTTCTACGCATGAGAATGGCTTATATTACCTCCTAGAGGTAGCCTACTGGTGCACGCATGCAACGGGTTGCGCAATAAAATTACGTCACATATCATTTAACTGGTAAACAAGTTGATTTGATACCTAACTAAGGTAAACATGAGAAAATTTGGGAAAATGGAAAACTGCGTAAACCTACGAAAAACCCCATTGTAATATTTACATGATCGTTAATGTATATGGGTCTATATTGACTGTGTTTTTAAAACCATTTCAGGAATGAGAAGAGATACAAATCTCTTTCAGATTTAGTTGCCGGCGGTAAAAGCTTTCTGGAGATGAAGATCGATATCCAAAACATTTTCTATTTGCCGCGGTCAAACACATCCAACAAGGCAAAAATTTAAAAAGCTTCTTGCAAGCGTCAAAGAAAAGACATGGCTCTTCCAGTTAAAAGCCTTGTGCGTAGACAATTCATTTACGAGGTTATCACACGCCATACTAACCGACGGCAAAATCCATACACGTAAGTGACAGTTTCTGCACACTGCTTGTGTAACTGTAACGCATGAACACCTGTGCAGGACTTTGTTGTTTAAAAAACCAAAGCGGGTTTACGGCGGGCAATAACTTTGTTACCCAAGGGTTTTATGCTTCGAAAGACTGATTTTTATAAATTTGATGTGTCTGAGATATATCGTCAAAAGTGTGTTCTGTAAGATGTTCGTAGCTATGAAAAAACGCGTTTTACGCACCTAAAAGCTTTTTTAAATGTTGTCAATATATATCTGAAGGGTTTCGTATGATTACTAAAAACAAAACGTGCCTTTTTAAAAGCATTCTGGAGTAGTGAGTTTGGGAACAGGTACCCAGCCTATCTGACGATAGGCTGGGTATACCAGTGTGGCAACATTTGTCATTATGCAAAACGAAAGATAAATTGTTTTAAAAAAATTATGTGTACATACGGTCAAAGAGACGGACAGACAGTGGCAATGGCTATACCATATCCGCAAAATTTGTCTCCGGAGTAAATCTATAGCAGAGCATTATATATGAGAGCCTGGCAGATCGTTTAACAATTATATTACATTTCAGTCAGAATACCGACCCCGAGCTATACAATCTGTGTCATTTTCTGCAGCAATAATACGCAATTTGCCAGCTGTCACGGTAGCTCCGGTCACCATGGTGAGGGTCCGCGGGGAGTCATAACAGACAGATAGATACCTGCAACCAACACATGGTTGGAAGTGGACGGGCCAACTCATTACTGCTGGCAAGTAACTGAAGTCCCAGGTGCGAGAAACACAGGAAGCCATTGGCCACACGGAATGACACTTACATGAACAACAGTAGGGAGGGGTGAGTACTTGTTAACCACCTACCAGCCTCGCTCGTGTTTTTTTCTAACCAGTGCCAATGCACCTGCCATGTCAATCACAGCTGCTCAGGGATGACACAGAAACTTAGGTCTAAAAATTCACCGGATGCAGCTCCAATAGGTCGTGTAACATCAGTGTGGAGGGCTAATAAAAACGGACCAGTCAAAACTATTACGACTCATATTTTTCTTTTTTTTTCTTGAGTTTGTAAACGTTCCTGGGTGAAAAGGTTTTCAGCTCCGAAGAAATAGTTCTCACCTTGTGAAAAGTGTTCTCACATGGGTAAAAAGGTTCTTACCTCCAGGTTCTCCGTCAAGCGTTTATCCCAAATCTTCAGTTCACGGCCTCGGAAACAAGAACGAGGCTTCTTGTATCACGTGAGGTGGTGGAAACCTTTTTATCCAGGTGAAAACCTTTCCACCTGAGTGAGAACACTTTTCATCCAAATGAAAACAGTTTGCATCCAGGTCAACACTGTTTTCACTCATGTGATAAGTTACAAACCAAAAAATGAAATGTAGTATAATGGCCACCGCACAGGACACCATGTTAGACTTCACTGACTTAAAAGAGTAAGTAAAACACATTAACCTGACGTCAAGAAAATGTGATATGGTGAGGTGTCGGTATGATACTTCGGGTAAGGTGCCACAGGTGCAAATTCTTTCACGGACTTGGCTGTGGCGGATGTTGTTATTTTGTAATAGCTGATTGATTGCTATACGGATTACCCAATAATATTACCACTGTCTGATGTATGCTGGAATTGGATAAATCAGAAATTTGGGAAATACCAAATAACACAGGTATTTACCTGGTATACTATTTGACTTAGTTAAGTATCTAGGTGGATTTCTTGAGTACGGCCTTAGACATCAAATGAACCAAAATAAACAATCATAGGACCCACTATTTCTATTGGATATCAAGAAATGATGGGCATGGCAGTGCAGCATTACTTGACTGTTACGTCTCTGTAGATAATAAAACCTTAGACGCCTTTAGTGAAATTCGAACAATTCTGTTTATGGACAAAACATCACCTACGTGTTAGAGATCGGTTTTTAACATGAGATGAATATTTGATTGCTAAATACAAAAATTATCACCCAGTGTTCACAAGGAAACTGAGAGTCCCAAATGCCTCGACACTGTCGTCGACGGGCTGCCTTCATCCAAGCGAAGTGAAGCTTTTAATGGATCAAGTGGGCGAAGTCTATGGGATATCCTTCCTAGCTGCTTAACTGCAGTCCTGCGGACCATTTCGTCAATACATCCTCTGACAGGAGGGACCGGGATGGGCACCAGAATAAGCCCGCTGGGATAATAACCCAAACGGCGTCCTACAGACACGTCTAAAGTAGATGGTGACAGAAAATCTTTACAGCACTGTTAGCTGAGCGTTATTGATGGATTGGGCTAGCTTAACGATGGGCAGACGGAACTTGACCTAGGTTAGTGCAGGGTGACCCTACTCTATTGTAACATGAGGTTAACAAGAGCTCACCCACCGATGAAGGTGGATACAAGCCACAATTTTCCAAATCCAGAACCACAATTAGCAGTTCCTGGAGGACGTAGTACAAATAGTATAGTTCCAGCTATTTTGGCATTTTTCAGCTCTGTGTTGGGTGTCAGATTGTAATAGATAGGCTTTGAAGTGTATTGCCAACTGTATTTTAGTGGATATTGGTTAGAACTGGGGTGGATCTACACACTTGGAATGGAACACGATGGAAATCAACTCCATTAGTTATTGTCAAGCTTTGGTCTTCAGAATCCTTGAGTGGTCCTGAATCGGGTCATGTAAGAAAATGGAAACCTGTGGTCGGAGACAGAGACAGGCTTCAGTCGATCACGTGACCAGAGTTTAAACCCATCGAAGAGCAAAAAGAACTCCTTTACCCCTCGGCCAGCGATAAGGGGTGCGTGTGACCAGTTGCTTTACATCTTCATTTGCGACAGATGGGACCATGCACCAGAGCGTGAAGCCATGGAATACGTATTCTTCAGGCACTACCAAACCTGAGCTCGGTCCTGTGGCAAGTCCTAGTTATAGGGTCCAACGTTCTTGAAAGATTAGTTGTCATTAATCTTAATTTCTATGATGCATTTTGACTCAGCGAACCCTGGGTATTACACAAATCAGATCGAATAAAAAAGCTGGAGAATCAGTGATCACGTCCTGCGCCTGGGGAGAAGGGGCACAAGAGATAGCGATCTTCGTTACCATTAACCCTAATCCAAGCTTAACACGGATACATATTTCCCCAGTGTTAACACAGTCTGGTTTCAACTGATCAAAATGGGAACCAGTCAAGCGTGCACAAGCCTCCCCTGACACCAGCCCTGTTGATACAACGTAATATTTTGACGAGCTCTCTAGTGCTCGGATGTAATCTAGGAACACGGGTCACCGGTGTGCTGTATCAGCTCCTAGTTAGCCGCTAGCATCAGCCAATAATCAATTTATACAGGATGTGGGTGAGTATGAGACCGCAAATCGCCGCATACTAACACCAGACCTCTTAGAGATCTGAAACACTCTGGAGATAACACAGCGGTGTAACAAGTGCTAACAGTTTACCGAGGAGGGAAGTAAATTATCTCCCAGTCAGATAGCCCATCGGGCATCCGATCGATAGAAATTTCACTTTGTTAGTCTAGCCTATCATTGAATCGTTTGAACGAACGCAATACTATCCATCAATCAGGAAGACTACTCCTTGAAAAAGTGGTCGGTCATTCGGATATTAATGAGGTTAAGATTGCTTTCTAGATGGTGGTCATTTCAGGCCAGTCGATACCGCGAGCGGGAGATAAGGGGGCAGGTCCGCTGAGGTCAGAGGTCAGACAGCATAGGCGCCAAACCCGTAGACTGAATAACAAGGGCGCTATTCTGATAAGAGAACAAGTGCACTAAGCTAAAAGCTATTGCAGCGTGGACGCCAAACTCAGAAATAGGACAGCCGTAGCACCAAACTCATAGACCTACTCATACCCATAGACAGAGCAGCGTGAGAGCCAAACTCAGAGACAGAGCAGCGTAGGAGCCAAAATTAGTGACATGGCACCACGGGCACTCAGATCAAAGGAAAGAAAAGACTCAAAACTCAGAGTTATCTCAGAAGGTTAAACTCAGAGATAGGACAACAGCGGCACCATGAACTCAAAGAATGGAAGATTGGGAGCCACAATCAAAGATAGGACAATACAGACCCAGAAACTGGACAACAAGGACGCCTTTCTGATAGGAGAGCAATGGCTCACAGTTCACATCTAAAACAGCATCAAACGAGCATCTAACTGAGAGATAGGACAGCACAGGCATCAAACTGAGAGATAGGCCAGTACGGGCATCAAAATGAGAGATAGAACAGTACGGGCATCAAAATGAGAGGTAGAACAGTACAAGCATCAAACTGAGAGATAGGACAGCACGAGCATCAAACTGAGAGATAGGACAGCACGAGCACCAAACTGAGAGATAGGACAGCGCGAGCATCAAACTGAGAGATGGGACAGCACGAGCATCAAACTGAGAGATAGGACAGCACGAGCATCAAACTGAGACACAGGACAGCACGAGCATCAAACTGAGAGAAAGGGCAGCACGAGCATCAAACTGAGAGATAGGACAGCACGAGCATCAAACTGAGAGATAGGACAGCACGAGCATCAAAATGAGAGATAGGACAGCACGAGTATCAAACTGAGAGATAGGACAGCACGAGCATCAAAATGAGAGATAGGACAGCACGAGTATCAAACTGAGACACAGGACAGCACGAGCATCAAACTGAGAGAAAGGGCAGCACGAGCATCAAACTGAGAGATAGGACAGCACGAGCATCAAACTGAGCGATAGGACAGCACGACCATCAAACTGAGAGATAGGACAGCACGAGCATCAAACTGAGAGATAGGACAGCACGAGCATCAAAATGAGAGATAGGACAGCACGAGCATCAAACTGAGAGATAGGACAGTACGGGCATCAAACTGAGCGATAGGACAGCACGAGCATCAAGCTAAGACAGGGAGGCTCGAGCATCTAACACAGATAGGCTAAGGACAACTCGGGCATCAAACAGACGGGCGCCACACACAGCGATATGTTTATTTGATTTATATGAATGGAATTGTACGCCCTACTCAAGAATACTTTCCTTATACGACCGCGATCAGCATTATGGTGGTAGGAAACACCCGTGGGAAACCCAGTATAAGATGGACTTCAATTCACAGGTACCGCGTTGGTGAGAGGCCCTGGGTGATAGCGCTAGCGCACTAACCACTCCGCCATGGAGACCCCCTCAGGGATATAAGAAAAAATATGGGCACCCCACACAAAGATAACGCTGTATAACAAGGGTTAACGCTGTATATCAAGGGTATAGCAATATACATATATCACAGCCAGGGCGTATCGTCTGACAAACGTAAAGGCACAGTGAACTTCGCGACAACAGGATCCAAACATGCAACCTCAATGGTCATGGAACAGATGCAGGAAGACCGAGCCAGTGTGTTTCGTCGACAGGGACTGGCCAGCTATGATTCACAGATAACGGGTACCTGACGTGCTAATTACATAAGCAACCAGTCTCTTGTCATTGACTTGTCTTAGGATTACGTCTATGCATAGGTTAAACGTCAATACCGCAAAATTTCCATTGACATCCACTTACCTGTAAACCAGTCATTAGCTCTGTACAATTACCACGAGCAGGTCATGGCTTGATGATAATAATCAACGAGCTCAGATGAGTCGAAAGACGTCCACCTGAGCAAAATGTTTTACTTAATGACAGGGGAAGCCTTGAGATCACCTTTAGCAGAAGCCAGTGAGAGGAGCAAGCACTTCATTCTAAGTCTTAAGTCATAGCCTGGACATGTACGAAAGACATAGCCTGGATGTACGAAAGACATAGCCTGGACATGTATGAAAGACATAACCTGGGCATGTATGAAAGACATAACCTGGACATGTATGAAAGACATAGCCTGGACATGTACGAAAGACATAGCCTGGACATGTATGAAAGACATAGCCTGGACATGTACCAAAGACATAGCCTGGACATGTATGAAAGACATAACCTGGGCATGTATGAAAGACATAACCTGGACATGTATGAAAGACATAGCCTGGACATATAATAAAGATACTGCTTAGACATGTAATGAAAACAGCGCCTAGACATGTAATAAACACATGGCCCATACATATAAATAAGACATACCCTTGTCATATAATAGACACAGCCTGGGCATGTAATAATGGCACAGCCTGGGCATGTAATAATGACACAGCCTGGGCATGTAATAAAGACACAGTCTTGACATGCAATAAGGACACAACCTGGGCATGTAATAAAGACACAGCCTATAAATAAGATCTGGCTATGGTCTGGACTTCTTATAGACAAACAACCTATACGTGTCATTTAGACATAGTTTGGGTGTGTTATAATGACACAGACTGGACAGATTATAAAAGATACACTATCAACACTTAGTGGACATGCTATAAAGTCAGCCTGGACATGATATAAATGAAGACACAGCCTGGACATGATATAAATGAAGACACAACCAGGACATGATATAAATGAACACACAGCCTGCATATGATATAAATGAACACACAGCCTGGACATGTTATAAATGAAGATACAGCCTGGACATGTTATACAAAAAGACACAGCCTGGACATGATATAAATGAACACACAGCCTGAACATGATATAAATGAAGACACAGCCTGGACATGATACAAATGAACACACAGCCTGGACATAATACAAATGAACACACAGCCTGGACCTGATATAAATGAACACACAGCCTGCATATGATACAAATGAACACACAGCCTGGACATGATATAAATGAACACACAGCCTGAACATGATACAAATGAAGACACAGCCTGGACATGATACAAATGAACACACAACCAGGACATGATACAAATGAAGACACAGCCTGGACATGATATAAATGAAGATACAGCCTGGACATGATATAAATGAACACACAGTCTGGACATGATATACATGAAGATACATCCTGGACATGATATAAATGAACACACAGCCTGGACATGATATAAATGAACACACAGCCTGGACATGATATAAATGAACACACAGCCTGGACATGATATAAATGAACACACATCCTGGACATGATATAAATGAACACACAGCCTGCATATGATATAAATGAACACACAGCCTGGACATGATACAAATGAAGATACATCCTGGACATGATATAAATGAACACACCGCCTGGACATGATAAAAATGAACACACAGCCTGGACATGATAAAAATGAACACACAGCCTGGACATGATATAAATGAACACACCGCCTGGACATGATAAAAATGAACACACAGCCTGGACATGATAAAAATGAACACACAGCCTGGACATGATATAAATGAACACACAGCCTGGACATGATATAAATGAACACACAGCCTGCATATGATATACATGAACACACAGCCTGGACACGATACATATGAAGAAACATCCTGGACATGATATAAATGAACACACAGCCTGGACATGATACAAATGAACACACAGCCTGGACATGATACAAATGAACACACAGCCTGGACCTGATATAAATGAACACACAGCCTGCATATGATACAAATGAAGACACAGCCTGGACATGATACAAATGAACACACAGTCTGGACATGATATACTTCATTTATTTATTTGATTGGTGTTTTACGTCGTACTCCAGAATATTTCACTTATACGACGACGGCCAGCATTATCGTGGAAGGAAACCCGGCAGCCCCCATCAGAACTTCGCAAACTGACGCTTTTTAATCTGAACTCGGCTGCTCCTCCCAAACTTAACATCATCTTCAGTTTTCACGATAGTTTGCTTAAGTTTCTTCTGTTCATTACTAGGGCAAAATTAAAGTTAAGACGCCCCCTGCAAGTTGTCATTCACCCTCATAATGATGTATAAATCAAAACGTTCCACGAAGTTATCTTTTTCCGAAAAATGAGACGTCATGGCCTTGGTTATTCATGAATAACTAAGTGATATAATGACAGAATTGCCGTAGGATTAAAGAAAACATATTATTGCAGCGTACAGCTCTGATATATCGAGGACGGCGTATTCGAAAAGACAGGATCCAACAGAAGATTGAAGAAAGATAGAATAGAAAGATAGAAAGAGTACAGATCTGAATTTATGAAAGCCAAGCTGAGAAGACTGAAACATCTCAGATCCTGACCTGGACATGTTATACAGACAGGACTTGTATATGTTGTAAAGATTTAGCCTAAGTATGATTTAAATGTAGCGACAGTCTCGACTGTTATCTTAATGTCATTAAGATATAACCTGGACATGTTATAAAGATATAGCCTAGACAGGTTACAAGGATATAGCCTGGACAGGTTATAAAGATAAAGTATGTATGTTATAACACAGAGTCTGGACTTCTTATGAAGATACAACTTACACATGATATGGACATAGAATGTACATGTTGCAAAGGCATAGAAAGAGCATGTTGTAAAGACATAGTCTCGGTATGCTATAAATGGAGACATAACCTGGACATATTATGAAGATACAGCCTACACATGATATAGACATAGAATGTACATGTTGTAAAGACATAGTCTCGGTATGCTATAAATGAAGACATAGGCTGGACATATTATGACATCATGCCCGACCGTCTGTCTGCCCGTACGAATGATGTGATCGCGATAAAAGTTAAATTGCTTTACATAAAAACTGCTTCAAATTACTATGTGGCGATAGAACCTTTCCGGAATAACGTGAGCCCGATAAAGTATCCCAATACCAATACAATCACCTCGGCCTAAGTTACAAATTCGCTCAAATCATCTCAAACAGTATTTCCATTCGACACTCTATCCATTGATTCTACGTTTTACACACAAGGCTAAAGTAGACATAGACCTACATGTACATGTGCCTTTCGTAAGTTACTTTGACATTTAGGTTTGTCTAAATGTTGATATATTTAGCAATTCTAACGTCAACGTTTACGTTGATATTATATATACAGCACCTAAGCTGTTACTCAACACCTGTCAAGTAGCGCGTGCCACGTGGCACATGACCGAGGCAAAGCCACAATAAAATTACTTAACATTACGTCAGGTAACCCAAGCCAACATGTGCCTTCACATCAGGCGCGTTCATTCACAGCAGACGAGTGTTTGATTCGGAAAGCTTTCTGTACATATAATGAACATGTTCGATAAACGCTAGCGCAGCGTAACTTAATCACCCAGGAGCCTCTCACCAATGAGGTCGCTGAGAGTTCAAGTCCAGCTCATGCTGGCTTCCTCTCCGGCTGCAAGTGGAAAGGTCTGTCATCAACCTGCGGATGGTCGTGTGTTTCCCCCGGTTTCCTCACACCATAATTCTGGCCACCGTCGTATAAGTGAAATATTCTTGAGTACGGCGTAAAACACCAACCAATCAAATCAATCAATCGATCGATAAAAACCTGACCAGAAAATATGTTATGTCTGCAAGACCATTATATATATATATATATATATATATATATATATATATATATATATATATATACATAAAATCTATTTCTACACGACACACATTGGCCTACCGTCCGCATAATTTCAAGTCACTTGCTGACAAGGAAAGCCACGCTTGGTAGGTTTAGTCAATCGGCATATTGCACAGAAGTGATCATGTCGCCACAAAGCTCTAGCTTCCGTCTGTTCGTATGAACGATGTGATTGCAATAGAGTGAGTAAATGAGGACTTGGGGTTTAACGTCGTACTTAACAATTTTTCAGTCATATGACGACTTGATTGCAATAGAAGTTAAATAGCTTCCCATAAAGATTTCATATTTAGCATGTCCTATCATTTCCTACTGATGTGAACTAGGTTCCTATTTAAACTGGGGCTGTTCGGTAAAGGTTTGGGTTTCAACAGCAATCGACCGGAAATAGACGGTTTCAGCAAGGTCAACACAATAGAATTAAAATATAGTACAACACTAGGATCCCAGTTTGGTACAGACTATTACGCATCCATGGGATATATACTTCCATTTTGAACTGGGGCTGAGTCGACCAGATTTCTGGTTTCTAAAGCAACAGACTAAAAATAGCAGATAACTTTTATATATTTTTGTACATTTATACATACCTACCAGATTCTTAGACTGCCGGAGGATTAAAATTCTAGCTTACATTATAGAGATAAGCCTTCAGTTGAATCCATGCTAAGTAAACATTTACAGAAGCAGATTATATACCAGACATATTGGAAGCTCAATTCTTATGAATCCTTCCCTACTTTAAGAGGTGAAGTTGTCTAATTAAATTCCTGTTTCGGTATTTTGGGAGGTGAAGTAATTTAATTGAATTCTATAGCTCCCGTATTTTAAGAGGTGAAGAGGGTTAAAGGAATTCTTTCTTCCATATTTTTGAAGGTGAAGTCGGCTAAAGGAATTCACGCTTCCGCATTTTTGGAGGTGAAGTCGGCGAATGGAATTCTTGCTTCCATATTGTATGAGGTGAAATCTGTAATGGAATTCTTGGTTCTGTTTGGCAAGAGGTGAAGTCAGCTAATCTGTGGGGGTAGTATTCTGGATTATTCTGTGAGCTCACGTAACCTTGGTCAGTTATATGATAAACCTCCTGACATTGGCGAACCAATGACAGCTGGATTTGAACCTCTGGGGCCATTTGGCCGTGATGAAATCAACCCTTTAACACTATTTCAGGATAGAAGACACTAAGTATTCTGCTCACATAAACGACACATTGTACAAAAAAAAATAATAATATAAATAATAATATAAAAAAAATGTAGTTTTATTGTTTCATACCAGTAGAATATTACTCTATCATATGATGACGTAGACTCATCGCACACATCTTCATATAATCCAAGGCTATCTCCTTCAGTCTATTAAAGTCTGAGGATGAGGATGACGTCCTCATCATCAGTCCTCCAGTTCATCCAGAGAGTCTCGTGACTCCATATATTGGATGTCATCCTCATACATATTGGACGTCTTCTTCCGAGGCTTTCAGCTTCAGTCTATTAAAGTATGAGGATGTTGTCTTCATCATCAGTCCTCCAGTTCATCCAGAGAGTCTCGTGACTCCATATATTGGATGTCATCCTCATACATAATGGACGTCATCTTCCGAGGCTTTCAGCTTCAGTCTATTAAAGTATGAGGATGTCGTCTTCATCATCAGCCCTGCAGTTCATCCAGAGAGCCTTTTGACGGCACATAACCGAAAGCTTTCTGCTTCAGTCTATTATAGTCTGAGGATGAAAAGGCGTCTTCATCATCAGTTCTCCAGTTCATCCAGAGATCCTCTCGACTCCACATACTCCAAGGCTTTCTGTTTCACAGACAGCATACTCTCTTCTGTACCATATGATTTCTCAAAGTCCAAGTATTTTTTAAAGAAAAACTTCATTTTCTTCACTGACAGCTTAAGGTTTATAACTCTCTCAAACAATTGTCTGAAAAATAAAAACAGAACACGTGCAATGACTCGTTTAAGATCCAAAAACACTGTTGCAATCCATATTGTTAAAGGAATTACACACGACACATTCCAGTTTAATACACCCAGAAAACTGATAGACATTTTAAGTTCAAAATTATTAAGTATGGCATAAGACAGCAATCAAATAAATCAATAAAACATGAGTGGTTTATTTGACCTGTCGTTGACTCAAAAGCCTCTACAAAGTGATTTCAATATTGCACTGAAGTTTGTGGTTTTGAAACTCTTCATCGACCTTCAGGCCATATCAGGATTTGTCAGGAGGAGAGGGCTGATACTATGTCCTACCTCCTAGCCAATCAATCTGCTTACCTAGCCATGTCCACTTCATCCAGTTTAGTGACCATGTCTATATACACTGACCAGAGGTCAGTCCTCTTGGGGTAATTACTCAGAATGTTCTCAAACATCGTCTTCCCTCTCTCCGCTTCACCAAACTTAAATTCCAGCTGGGCAAACTTGGAGATGACCTCCAAATCTGATAATACAAAGGGAGGACTTGATTACATGTACAACGTCCTGGCTTTGGCCAGTAAGAATAACTAGCAATGACCCTAATTGACCTACCCTAATTCTTCAACTTTTTCAAAAGCCTCTACAAGCCATATCTTGAAACATTCTGAGAGAACTATAGTGTGTAGAGAAATAATTTGCACAAGTTTATAAAGCTTGCACACAAACAAATCATTTTTAGTGTCATTTGCATAAGAATTGTATGCACAAATTTCACTAAAACAATTGCTATAGTGGTTTAAAAGGTTGATACAAGATCTGCGTGGTTCATGAATTACTTTGAAACTATAGGTTTGTAGATTTGTCTAAATTAACTGTTAATAGCCAACCTAGTGACCTTGTAGCTTTATAAAACTTAGAGAGTTTATTCACAGAATTACTTTGAGATTCTTCATCTCCAAAAACTCCTCGCAAAGGTGGTTCAATCCTCAGAGTTTTGTATCACTTTGACATTAGTAGGGTCATGTACCAGCACTTGTATACATCTCTACATTTATGGGCAAATCTATGAATTTACGTGAATTCATCAATATTTTTGCAATTTATGTTTACAATTTATGAATATTTTGTTTTGATTTGGAAACGAAACTACACTGGTTGGGTTGGCCAATTTCAGGGCTTCATAAAAAGTATCATTTTATCAGTGTACAAGGAACATTGCCCTCAGAATATTCCTGAATAAACAAATACATGTATGCAAAAAGTTTGAAGAATTACATTATACATGTATGATAATGTTGCCTTACGTTCCTGCTTAGGCAAACTCTTGAGGCACCTCTGTAAGAGTTTGCGTCCCGCCTCCGTGTTGTCGTGTTTGAAATAGAACAGGCCAAACTTCACCCACACCTCCTTGTTCCCACTAAACTTCTTCACTATGGTCTGATACAACTTTTCCCCTTCCTAAAAACAAGAAACAGTGTATGAGCAAGTTGGGAGTAAGTTAGTCTTCAGATGATGGAAGAACTGATTAATAAGGAGACATAGCATTGGCCATTTTCAATCAAAACTGTTGTTGATGTGCCAGATTACCACAGGTATCCAAAATGATGTCGTGAATTTTTCACCAACATGTCACAGTAATGACTGTTTTCACGCTTATATTAACCACGAATTTCACAGCATTTCTGGTCAGAATTGAGTGAGTGAGTGCTTGGGGTTTAACGTCGTACTCAACAATTTTTCAGTCATATGACGACGAAGGAATCATTAGGGTGCATGTACGTGTAATGTGCCTCCTTGTTGCAGGACGGACTTCCACCGCTCTTTTATTTAGTGCTGCTTCACTGCGACAACTTACCGAAGGCAAGTAGGCCGCCCTGCCCGAGCCATTATACTTATACGGGTCGTTGCACTATCCCCTTCATGCTGAACGCCAAGCGAGGAAGTTTTAACTTCCTCTTTTAAAGTTACAACTTCCTCTTTTAAAGTCTTAGGTGTGACTCGATCAAGGATTGATCCTGGATCTACCGGTCCTGAAGCGGACGCTCTACCAACTGTGCTATCCGGGCCGGTGGACAGAGTCGAGACCACATGTTCATACCATGTGGAAGTTAAAACTTTCACACTATGTTTATCATGATACTGCTGAAATGAGCATCAACTTCACACTTCCTGTTGCATCATTACCTCAATTTTGGCTGACTTGACATAGATGTTGATAAGCTGACTGTAGACAGAGAGCTGGTCATTCTGCCGTAGGGCTTGGGTGAGCACAGAGTTCAGGCTCTCCTCTGTCCCATACATGTTCTCCAAGTTAAGGTAACCCACCCAGATGTTCAGCTTCTCCTGCTCTTCTCTGTGGGTAATAACATAAGATGTTTATTGATTGATTCATTTGACTGCCAGATTCTTCTTTTTCTCTTGGTGTATAGGCTTAAATGAAGTAATTGAAGTAATTTAATGGCTTAAATGAGTTAAGGTAGCCCACCCAGGTGTTCAGCTTCTCCTGCTCTTCTCTGTGGGTAAGAACATAAGATGTTTATTGATGGATTCATTTGATTTCAAGATACCAGATTACTTCTCTTTCTCTCGGTGTATAGGCTTAAATGATTTAGGGCATAGGATTGTTTGTTCATTCATTCATTACCACAGAAATGTGCAATCTCTTCATCACACAGTTTATACAGAAAGCTGGAGTAACACCTCAAAAGGTCTGTTCTATCCCACGGTGGGCTTATACAAGAGATAAAGAAGCATTATATAGACAATACTTTAGTTCCTGAACGTAATTATTAGCGGTATGAACATGGAAATGGATAAACTTTTATAAAAAAGTAAAGGCAACACTTGATCAAATGTACATGTGCACCAATAAAGGATCATAAATGAAGTTTAATAAGCATACTGTTTGGTCTTTCTGATGTTGTATAATTGAATGAATGAATGAATGCTTTGGGTTTTACCTCATAGTTCACAATTTTTCAGATGTTAGCAAAATCGCACAAATTAATAAAATCGAAAGCATCGTGGTGTACTCAACTTTTAATCATATGTGCATGGAATACAAGTGACACGATATAATGTTTCCTGTTGCATGAACATGGTGCATCCCTTCAGAAGTCCAGATTCAAAATTTAAATTACCAAGCACATCAGAAAGAATGGCTGTTTGTGTTTAGGCCTGTTTCCATGCCTCTTCCTGATTAACTCAGGTTATATTATTTGTAGTCATTTCTTTTAAAAGCAAATTAAATGAAATCAAATTCAGACAAGAGATCCCACTGGAAAGGCTTTGCAGTCTCCAAAAGGTTGAAGAAAGAGGGCATTTTCATTCAAATGTCATTAATTATTTCACGGATTACATTTTCAAATCCTCCGTATAATATTTATATAGGAAGTCACAAATTCTCATGCAAATCAGAACCAGTGTAGCATACCTGAAGTTAATTGTCTGAAGTGCTCGCTCCAACACAGCCCTGGCTTTCTCTATTTCCGTCATTTCCAGGTGATACGCCACATAACGTAACCATACCAGGCTGCTGTCTGGCGACTCCAGTACCATCCTATCAAAATCATCAGCTGTCTGCGGCTGCTGAGCACCACTCTTTTGCTCTTTCTCAAGCTGTACAAAAACATAACATTGTAGGGACATCAGTGATCTGGATAAAATTCTTCAAGATCCAAGTGGGAGACACGATCCAAGGTGTAAGTATTAAACTTATGTTTGTCTAAAAGAACAAAGAGCAAATCTGATGTCACCAGCATTCAATAGCTTTTGGAGATCCAACAGTCCCGGGCAAAACCTCCTGGTGATAGTATTTATTTATATGACTATTATTTAATGCCATATTTTTTCAATTATATGATTACAGATTTGGGTGAAGGTAACTGAAGAACCAGTGCTAAACCACTGACATTCAGCATGTTACTGATACACATTCCCACATGAGGTATGTGTTCAGGTATGTGTACATGAGTGTGCACCATGTTGGAAAAAAAGATAAGTGATCCTCATCCAACTTATTGAAACAGTGCAAACGGCCAAACCAGCCATGTCAACTGATTATTGTCACTTAGGAGCAAAAAACACTAAGGTAGAGGGAAACTACAAATTCCCTGTCAAAGGTTGGGATTGAAACGTAACTTAAGAATATCAATGAAAACACAAAGTGATGATCCAATCCTACAGTTATGGGAAATTATCTACACAAGTCTGTGAAAAGGGATGCTGTTCTCTATATCCCATGTTCCCCAGTTAGACGATACTCTATAAAGATTGTACAATCACTTACCTCAAATAATCTTTTCTCTTCCACTTTTTGTTCCTTCAAAACAGCTTTTTTACTCTTCCTCGATGACTTCTACAATGTATTCATTAAAACAGTAAATTACATATATATATATATATATATATATATATATATATATATATATATATATATATATTAATGAATGAAATATGAATTGCTACATTAAATGGTACTTTATGGCAACAAATCAGAATTAAACAACAAGCGTGATGATATTACATATAAGCACAGTGAATTTATAGTAAATTTAAGATCTCCCACCAACCTGTTCAACTGTCTCCTCCTCAGAATCACTGCTTATCTCATCTTGTCTGGTAGGAGGTGCTATTGTGGAGTAGTCAACATCCCAGTTGAAGTCCTCTGATACCTGAAGTCTAGGTAGAGGTTTGTCTGGCTGGACAGTCGCTACCTGCTGTCATCAGGGGAAAGGAAACAATGGAATAACTAAACAGTGTGGGAAACAAATTCAAAATTCTACACATACAACACTTCTTTTACAGAAACTGTGGCAATGAAGAGATGTTTGCTTCAGGCCAAATTTATCTTATATTTTATACCTTATCTTATATTATACCTACCAAAGCATGATTGTGAAGTTGTATTAAATACACTATTCAGATTACTGGGTAATTATCAATAAATCTATATTTGAAACAAAGTTACTGAAATACCTGTAGCTGAATTTTTAACGATGTGATCAAACACAACAGCTATATGTATAACAATTAAAAAAATGCTGACAACTTTGCTGACAACTTACACCCACCTCATCACCGAAATCCACCCCACTATCTGACTCATCATCTGTATCGTCTTCATCGCTGCTCTTGCCTTCATCTTTAACACCTGAAACTTTGTGAAGAGTTTTGCTTGTATCATCAGAATCGCTCGTTTTCAATCGTTTCTTTCTAGACCCTTCCTCTTCACCATAGCTTTTCCTCTTGACCTTAACACTGTCTGACACTTCCTCCTCGGGTGTTTTGCTCATCTTCTTGGTTTTGTCTCGTTTAGTGCCCAGAACTTCAGATGGTACATCTTCTGCTACACCCGTGTCTCTCTTCAGAAATGACAGTTGTAATTTCTCGGTATCCCTGTTAATGCTGTTAAATACAAACATGTAAATGTTTATATGTACATATCCAGATACAAACTTTCTTCCTCACATTTCACGATAGCAAATAATTAAATTAATGGTATTATAATTCACTTAAAGTTTAGCACTTGTAAGGTCTTTATGTGGTTCTGTAAGTGAATTTTTACATAAACAAACTTTAGGTTAAATGCAGAAAATGGAAAAAGAAAAATATCCCTTATTTCTTATCTGAGTGTTGAGAGTGAAATTAAGTAAACTTAAGTTCTCGTTGTCCTGAAAACCAACCCCTGGATACTTTCGGAAATAGCTTTTGGTACACAGGAGTCATGTTAGGGACTGCGTATTTGAAACAGACTATGGATGTCCATTGTGATGTGGAGTGGGTGTCTTCAGGGGTTATACTACCTGAGTATTTTGACTGTTACTACTTTTCCTGGAGGATACGCCACCTGCGGGTCTTTGATAAAATACTCGGATATGTTCTCAAAGATCGCCAGGCCAGTAATGCCATGCCCAAGGCTGAAACAGAATCACAGAATTCATTATACATGCATAACTATGCATATATTTCAAGTCAGTTTTCAGTCTTCATCTGAGCCTTCATTAGACCAACCAGTACACAAAACTGTACCACAATTGGGTGATATTTGGAGCAGTTATTCTGATACAGATGATAAGATTGAGGGCCAGTCACATTTTTGTTATCTAACAGCCAAATCAAGGCACACTACATAACCTTTCATTACTATTCAGAAATTACATAACCTTTCATTACTATTCAGAAATTACATAACCTTTCATTACTATTCAGAAATTACATAACCTTTCATTACTATTCAGAAATTACAGTGAAATGCAGCAGTTCCTCGGTACTGCGTGGCCATTTCATAAGAGCTGCCGCATGGCAGTTCACGGTTACAGAAAAAGTGTAGACAACAGCCATAACCGGAAATTGACGATTTGGCTTGTTGAACTTGATTTGTAATTTGTTATGATGAAACCAAGTCTGGATTCACCATGGTCAACAGTTCTGAAAACGTTGGTAAAACTGTTACATAACAGACCAATGATCAGGATTAACCCCCGAAGTCCCGCGCATATCGGTGGCTTTCAACAGATACCAAGCAGACTGCATTTTTCACAGATCTTACCAAACTATGATACCAGAGCTGCTGTGTTTGATGACAAACCCCCTCAAAATCTGCCCCTCCTTCAGGTCCCTAAGATTCTGAACATCTGGGTCAACCACAACTTTCTTCTTGGCATCTGCACGACATCTGTTATAAAAGTAATGATATTTTGCAAATTACTGCTGGAAGAGAAACCTTAACACGCTCAAACAATAAATCCTGTGACTTTGTTCTTCATACTAGATTCAGTTCGTAAATTTTTGGTTATATAAACATCAGACTTCAGACTAGCTGAAGTCCTTTAATTCCAGTTTGATACAAAATGTTATAAATTATAATGAGAAATTTATTATAATAGAAATTGCACACAGGCTCAGTCACAGCCAAAATGTCCTGGACTGGAAGAATAATAATGTTTAAAATATGATGGAGATTGTATAAACTTATTGATTTATTTAATTAAAATTTTACTCTGTATTCAAGATTATTTCACTTATACGACACACAAATGTAGGCCGGCATAATGATGGGAGAAAACCGGAGAGAGAAAAAGATGGGAAACCTACAACCAATGCAGGCTGCTGGAAAACCTTCCCATGAACATGTATGATTGGAAAGAACACCGGCATGATTTGGTCTTGAGTGTGGAAAGTCTTAAAAGGTGTTATCATTATCAACCATTTTATCTAAACAGTAATGATTTATGATTATGGTGCAACGTTCTGAACACTTTTCAGAGCTCATGAATACAAAAACTATTGAAGGAAAAAATCCAACTTTTTTGAAGAACAGACTACCAAAACTCAAAGTAGTTTGCTGAGGAACTCAATAAATGACTACACATTTACTACAACATCAACATATGACTTTACCTAGAAGGGCGCAGAGACAAGGAACAAAGATGACGACCTTCAGAATCAGAGGTTTGAAGGTCGCATGATAGAACCCGACAGCGGACACACTGGCCATCCCTGAAGCCCTTGAGCGGGTTATCCCTGTACTTGTCCATCACATCAGTTAGCCACACCCTTCCAATGTAATTACCCCACAAGTGAAGGTTCAAGGCTGTCTCATTGTGAGTGCGGCCTATCACCAAGCCCAATGTCAAACAGCCAGCTCTGATCACCTCAGGCACGCCTGTTCAAGAACATGCAATCAGTCTTTATTCACTTATTTGTTCATTTAAATATTTACTTTTACGTAAGAATATTTGTATATGTCAACGGCTGGCTGAACACTATTTCACTTAATATATGACAGCAGCCAGCATTATGTTGGGGGGAAAACTGGGCACAGCCAGACAGAAGTACATGTCCACCCACAGGTTGCTGGCAGACCTTCCCACATATGATCTCGGTGAAAGCCAGTCTGAGCTGGACTTGAACTTACAGTGACGGCACTGAGTCATTGTGCTGGAACAAGTTCTATTCTGAAGGAATAGACTGTCACAAACACAATCACAAATGAATAATTATGGTATAATGCCACAATAACAGGTATATTGCAGATATATTATGGCAATACTGAAGGGAAAGACAATTTCCTCAAGCAATACTAGTAAAAGTATGAAATCTCGATTAGTTTGACAGTAGACAAACAGACATAGGCACACTGACAGATTGATCAATTATAGTACCTAAAAGTTTCTGTTACACAGATGACTGCTTTAAGGAGGATAACCGTTTACTGATAAAATACCCAACAGCTTCCCTTAGTACTCAATAATAGCTTTAAAAGGTTTATGTGACATTTTATGACAAACAGCACTGCCTGATATTTCTGGAGAGTACAGGCAGCAATTACTGACCTATGAGTGAGAGTTCCAGTTCTCCTCTATCCATCACCTGAAGCACTGTGGCTTGACACACCTGCCCTGGCTGATAACGCTCTGTTCGCTCATCTACCACCTGTTACAAGACACAGTTGCATAGATACTCCTTTACCTGTCTGAAAATTACCTCAATATCCCCTCGACACAGATGGTAAAGAATAACCCAACTGTCTGCCTATCAGGACAAACTCACAGACAATATCATTAAGCTCTGATACTGGAGATGAGGTTATCTTCAAGTAAACACGAAAACACCCATCACTCAACATAGATACCCGGAAAAATATATCACCAGCTGAATAAAACTTGGATGTTCTTGTCTTGCCATATGACGTCAGCGAAGACGGAAAACAAGATTAATTTTGGAGCAAGAAACTGCAAAAAAAAAGAATTTGTCACTTCTGGAATGGCAGTCAGTTTTGTTGGTGGCAGTGACAAGATTGCTCAGGATAAATCAACAACCTGTGGCTACTATTACACAAACTTTCCATGTGAAATTAAAAATATGTACACCATATAAGTGGAAGACAAGTGGTCTTCAATGGGCATTAGACTGTACAATCAGCAAGAAGTATATCATCAACCGCTTGTTATCGTCATGGCCATGCTAATAGTCAGAGCAGGGTAATGTACAAATACCCTGTCTAAGGCTGGCATTGAACCAGACAAAAGGGTCTTAACATTAGACTGTACAATCTGAGAGAAATGCATCATCAACCGCTTATCATCATGACCGTGCTAATAGTCAGAGCAGGGTAATGTACAAATACCCTGTCTAAGGCTGGGATTGAACCAGACAAAAGGCTCTTAACATTAGACTGTACAATCTGAGAGAGATGCATCATCAACCGCTTATCATCATGACCATGCTAATAGTCAGAGCAGGGTAATGTACAAATATCCTGACTAAGGCTGGCATTGAACCAGACAAAAGGGTTTTAACATTAGACTGTACAATCTGAGAGAAATGCATCATCAACCGCTTGTTATCGTCATGGCCATGCTAATAGTCAGAGCAGGGTAATGTACAAATACCCTGTCTAAGGCTAGGATTGAACCAGACAAAAGGGTCTTAACATTAGACTGTACAATCTGAGAGAGATGCATCATCAACCGCTTATCATCATGACCATGCTAATAGTCAGAGCAGGGTAATGTACAAATACCCTGTCTAAGGCTGGCATTGAACCACACAAAAGGCTCTTAACATTAGACTGTACAATCTGAGAGAGATGCATCATCAACCGCTTATCATCATGACCATGCTAATAGTCAGAGCAGGGTAATGTACAAATACCCTGTCTAAGGCTGGCATTGAACCACACAAAAGGCTCTTAACATTAGACTGTACAATCTGAGAGAGATGCATCATCAACCGCTTATCATCATGACCATGCTAATAGTCAGAGCAGGGTAATGTACAAATACCCTGTCTAAGGCTGGCATTGAACCACACAAAAGGCTCTTAACATTAGACCTGTACAATCTGAGAGAGATGCATCATCAACCGCTTATCATCATGGCCATGCTAATAGTCAGAGCAGGGTAATGTACAAATACCCTGTCTAAGGCTGGGATTGAACCAGACAAAAGGGTCTTAACATTACTGTACAATCTGAGAGAAATGCATCATCAACCGCTTATCATCATGGCCATGCTAATAGTCAGAGCAGGGTAATGTACAAATACCCTGTCTAAGGCTGGCATTGAACCAGACAAAAGGCTCTTAACATTAGACTGTACAATCTGAGAGAGATGCATCATCAACCGCTTATCATCATGACCATGCTAATAGTCAGAGCAGGGTAATGTACAAATACCCTGTCTAAGGCTGGCATTGAACCACACAAAAGGCTCTTAACATTAGACTGTACAATCTGAGAGAGATGCATCATCAACCGCTTATCATCATGACCATGCTAATAGTCAGAGCAGGGTAATGTACAAATACCCTGTCTAAGGCTGGCATTGAACCACACAAAAGGCTCTTAACATTAGACTGTACAATCTGAGAGAAATGCATCATCAACCGCTTGTTATCGTCATGGCCATGCTAATAGTCAGAGCAGGGTAATGTACAAATACCCTGTCTAAGGCTAGGATTGAACCAGACAAAAGGGTTTTAACATTAGACTGTACAATCTGAGAGAGATGCATAACTAACCGCTTATCATCATGACAATACTAATAGTCAGAGCAGGGTAATGTACAAATACCCTGTCTAAGCCTGGCATTGAACCAGACAAAAGGGTTTTAACATTAGACTGTACAATCTGAGAGAAATGCATCATCAACCGCTTATCATCATGACCATGCTAATAGTCAGAGCAGGGTAATGTACAAATACCCTGTCTAAGGCTGGCATTGAACCACACAAAAGGCTCTTAACATTAGACTGTACAATCTGAGAGAGATGCATAACTAACCGCTTATCATCATGACAATACTAATAGTCAGAGCAGGGTAATGTACAAATACCCTGTCTAAGCCTGGCATTGAACCAGACAAAAGGGTTTTAACATTAGACTGTACAATCTGAGAGAAATGCATCATCAACCGCTTATCATCATGACCATGCTAATAGTCAGAGCAGGGTAATGTACAAATACCCTGTCTAAGGCTGGGATTGAACCAGACAAAAGGGTCTTAACATTACTGTACAATCTGAGAGAAATGCATCATCAACCGCTTATCATCATGGCCATGCTAATAGTCAGAGCAGGGTAATGTACAAATACCCTGTCTAAGGCTGGCATTGAACCAGACAAAAGGCTCTTAACATTACTGTACAATCTGAGAGAAATGCATCATCAACCGCTTATCATCATGACAATACTAATGGTCAGAGCAGGGTAATGTACAAATACCCTGTCTAAGCCTGGCATTGAACCAGACAAAAGGGTTTTAACATTAGACTGTACAATCTGAGAGAAATGCATCATCAACCGCTTATCATCATGACCATGCTAATAGTCAGAGCAGGGTAATGTACAAATACCCTGTCTAAGGCTGGCATTGAACCACACAAAAGGCTCTTAACATTAGACTGTACAATCTGAGAGAGATGCATAACTAACCGCTTATCATCATGACAATACTAATAGTCAGAGCAGGGTAATGTACAAATACCCTGTCTAAGCCTGGCATTGAACCAGACAAAAGGGTTTTAACATTAGACTGTACAATCTGAGAGAAATGCATCATCAACCGCTTATCATCATGACCATGCTAATAGTCAGAGCAGGGTAATGTACAAATACCCTGTCTAAGGCTGGGATTGAACCAGACAAAAGGGTCTTAACATTACTGTACAATCTGAGAGAAATGCATCATCAACCGCTTATCATCATGGCCATGCTAATAGTCAGAGCAGGGTAATGTACAAATACCCTGTCTAAGGCTGGCATTGAACCAGACAAAAGGCTCTTAACATTACTGTACAATCTGAGAGAAATGCATCATCAACCGCTTATCATCATGACAATACTAATGGTCAGAGCAGGGTAATGTACAAATACCCTGTCTAAGGCTGGCATTGAACCAGACAAACGGTCTTAACATTAGACTGTACAATCTGAGAGAAATGCATCATCAACCGCTTATCATCATGACAATACTAATGGTCAGAGCAGGGTAATGTACAAATACCCTGTCTAAGGCTGGCATTGAACCAGACAAAAGGGTTTTAACATTAGACTGTACAATCTGAGAGAGATGCATCATCAACCGCTTATCATCATGGCCATGCTAATAGTCAGAGCAGGGTAATGTACAAATACCCTGTCTAAGGCTGGCATTGAACCAGACAAAAGGCTCTTAACATTAGACTGTACAATCTGAGAGAAATGCATCATCAACCGCTTATCATCATGACCATGCTAATAGTCAGAGCAGGGTAATGTACAAATACCCTGTCTAAGGCTAGGATTGAACCAGACAAAAGGGTCTTAACATTAGACTGTACAATCTGAGAGAGATGCATCATCAACCGCTTATCATCATGGCCATGCTAATGGTCAGAGCAGGGTAATGTACAAATACCCTGTCTAAGGCTGGCATTGAACCAGACAAAAGGGTCTTAACATTAGACTGTACAATCTGAGAGAAATGCATCATCAACCGCTTATCATCATGGCCATACTAATAGTCAGTATTTATTTATTTACTATTTATTTGATTGGTGTTTTACGCCGTACTCAAGAATATTTCATAAATACGATGGTGGCCAGCATTATGGTGGGTGGAAACTGGACACAGCCCGAGGGGAAACCCACGACCATCCGCAGGTTGCTGGAAGGCCTTCCCACTTACGGCTGGAGAGGAAGCCAGCATTAGCTGGACTTGAACTCACAGCCATCGCATTGGTGAGAGACTCCTGGGTCATCAAGCTGTGCTAGCACGCTAACCGACTGAGCCACGGAGGCCCCTACTAATAGTCAGAGCAATGTACAAATACCCTGTCTAAGGCTGGGATTGAACCAGACACAAAAAGTGTTAACCACTAGGCCACAACTCCCTTCCCCCATGGAATTATTGTTCATATTTTCCATTATCCTTTAATATCTTATTATCCTTTAATGTATACTCTGTATTAACATGGAAGGAACCCAGCAGACTGAAATCAAGTCAATTACACCTTCAAAACTTACAAATTTTTAGTAATTAGGTAAATCCAGAGATGACTTACCAGAAACTGGATCTCTTCTAGCTGCAGATCACACACATGTCACCATTCACAAGTACATCCAGTTTTTAAATTAACTTAATACATCTTAATACTTAATACACAAATGCAGTGAGGAAAATATTTAAACTTTTCTATCACTCAGCTAAAATTACTTTTACTAGCTGATCTTCGTTAGTAAAAGAATTAGCTAGGGCCATTTTGGTCAGATTAATTAAATTGAAACTCTTTTTTCCTTCAAATCGGCTAAAATCAGCTGACAAACTTCTCATCCGCCCACATGGACATTTCAATACAGCTCTGATTTGGGTACTTTTTATTCAAATGACCGCAGTCAGCTTTATGGGTTGAGGAAACCAGACTAAAACCAATGCCCATTGCCTGAAACCTGAAACTCCTTCTGACTTACAACCATGGTATAACCAGCACTTGAGGAAGCAAGGCTCAAATGTTTAACATCGCGTGTCAGCTAGGGAACTTTCTGACAGAAGTCATTAGTCCCATCAATTCCCTCAATACACTAATGTCAGACATTAGCAACCATGACCCTGATGACCTTATCCTGTACTGACCTTGGCATCGGTGGAGAGGTGAAGGACATGTGCTCTCCCTCTCACAGTGTGCGTCACAACAAACCACAGATACTGGCCGGAAAACTGAGGGGAACAAAACAGTTTACTCATAAATACTGGTGTATAACAGGTGATCAAGCATTAGCTGACTAAAGGCTCAGAGCACCAACATACATGTACGCTAAATGACCTGAAGTTTTGTCCTGGGGCTCGGAAAGTGCATCCGAGGATTCACTGCATGGATTGTGGTTCTTACTGACTGGGCGCTGCGGGAGAGAAATGACGGTAGTCAGGGGATTATATGGACAATGTATGTTCCCGAATGTAATAAACAAGCTCACGTTTCACTGAGCAGTTGTTCTATATGCCTGCGCGTATGACTGACATACTGTATCGGAATTACATGGACACGGGAAGCTGATGACAGATATTTCTCAGTGAAATTCGTTTTTAACTGAAATACATTTGTACACATATTCATTGGATAACAAGGGCTCTCAGCAGACAACCGTTCACCAGATAACGGTGTGAGGTGACTTGCATGTAGGCCTAAACGAAATAATAGGTTTGTTTGCAGTTTGCGTTGAGTATTTTGTTTGGCATGATCATGAGGTGAGATAGTGTTTGGAATTTAAAAGTTTGTAATAGATATCCCCTGTCCTGATGCTTTCTTCAATATCACTCCAGGGTATAATTAGAGATGTACATGTAGGCCTACTAGGTGGGAGACCTGCACACCTCACCATCAGTGACTTGACCCCATGTGGCAAATTTTAGCAGCCAGCGCTGACTAGTGCCATGCAGGGTAATGAAACGTACAGGAGGCTAATCACTCTCTTCTGTCATCTTGTTGTCAACTCAGATCATGCGAAAGTAAATGACAGTAAACTCATGTGCAAAACTTTAGTTCATTTACCGTTCATCATAAATATGGTCCTTAAAGCCTGTATTACAATCCAAGCAACTAACTGCACTTAATTCAATAAAACACAAATTCCAAATAAATAAATAACTTAACAATAATAATAACCATTGATGGTATTTTCGTACACTTGTACAGTCTTTAATGGTATATCTACTAACGCTTACTTCATCTTTAACACTTCTTTTTCCCTTTAATACAACTTACATGATCTACATAGGCGGTCACTGTGTCTCCAACCTTAAACTTTTTGGCTTTAATCTCCTCTCCTGGTCTTAGTCCCTTCTTCTCTAACACACTGTGAAAAGAGAAATACTAGCTTAGGTCCATACATGTAACCTTAGCCTGTGTATCTGTAACGTAGGCTGTGTTTAAGTGGGACAGAAAATTCACACAGTAGCAGCCCAACAACAATCAAATGGCAAGCGTCCAAATTAGCTGCTGGTGTCTTTACTGTAGAATTTCTTTTTAATTTTTTTTCTCTTTAGCTGAATATCTGTAATTTTTTTACTAATCTGGTTACTGTTTTACCTCATGCTCAAAATCATTACCTTCCCATGACAACCACCAGCATTATGCTGGCAGAGCCCCCGGGAAACCTGTGATCATCTCCATATTGCTGACAGAGCGTCCCACGTATGACCAAAGAAAAAGCCAGCATGAGGTGGATTTGATCTGACAGCTCCTACCCAATTACGCCAGTACATAATGTACATGTTGCACAGCTAATAAAGATGCCGATGGGAAAAAAAACACACACACACACAAAACCATAAGCAAAATGACCAAAAAAAAAATCGTAACATTCTGCTTCTTACATAGTATATATAAAAAAAAAAAAGATATAACGATTACCTTGGTAGAAGACTGCATTCTGGGATAGACTTGATGGCATTAGCATGGGAGAACGGTAAAAATCTGAAACGAATTAAAATAATTTATGCCATCTACAAAGAACAAAAAAAAAAACAAAATATGTCAGGCTTTTAGACATTACATAGCTAGCTTAAAAAGTCCATGCAATCAGAACTCTGACTGATAACAGTGTTTGGTATAATACTTACTTGTGAGTTTTAACCTCTCTAAATCCAACCACTTTCACCGATATTCTTTGACCGACAAAATCTTTGTATTTTTTCATTGGAAATGAACCCTGAAAACAAATTTAGAAGGCATACAACACTATGACATGTACAAAGACCAGCTGTGTTACTGATAATGATGTAAACATGTAGTCATTATTATTTCTTCTGCATTAATTTAGGTGAAATGAGTAAATATCTTCATCAAAGTTAAATGTTTAACTTACACATATCAAATAAGATGCCATTAATCATAACAACTCTCACAAACAAATGACAAGCATGAAGAACGTGCAGATGAAGTATTTAGCTGCGTCACATAAGGGACTGGCTATCTTACCACGACTGTGTTGTCTGGGACCTGGGTGATGTGGACTCTACCTGGACTGTTCCTTACAATGACATTCATCTGCAGATCATGGACGGCTTTTACTCTGAACACAAACATACATTAATTACACTAAATCCTTAACAGTTCCATCTCAGGCAATGCACATGGTCTGGCATATTAGTGAAATGTTTTATGAAATGGACAGGTTCTTTCATTTAATGTCCGTCTCTACCTGAACAACAAATTTTAGTGTTTAAATGAATACTGTTTAAACACTGTGTATAAAGTTATACTTTACTGGTAAAATCTAATGTAAGTATTACCCTTCTGTTTTCAACTCTTTGACAAGGAGAAGCAATTGCAAAATGAAATTAATTTTACTTTCAAGAAAATTTTGAATTACTTGCACAGTACACAGAATTTTCTAAAAACATATTTCACTCTGCAATTCAGCGTATGTATTTGCGTATTCTAGGCTTCAATAGATATGTTTGCCTTGCAGGACAATGGTCTGGTTGATAGATGAAGGAAACTGTGGAGAAACCAGAAGAAACCAAGCAGCATACCCGTTACCAGAAATACTTCCTGATGTAAAGTGACAGCTTATTCTGTGAGAGCACTGCCACAGCAATTTATGAGGAGACAAGCACATAAGACAGCAAGCTAGAATGTACAGTTATTCATAGATAAACTCACAAAGCCTTTGCTATGGTTCCCAGTTGCAGCCCAGGCTTTCTGATGTCATACACGTGGCCTTCCCCAGTTGTCTCCCCTGACTCCACATACTCCAACCAGTTCCCAATCACTAATCCATTCTCAACACTAGGTAAGACAAAAGTGAATGGTTTTCAACAGACAATGGCACAGGTTTGAAAATTGAAAATAATACATTGCAATCATTATATATCACCACTAAAGGCAGCATACACCATACTGCAGGGAGACCCGCAACTGATCAATAATGAAGGATGCCACTAAAATAACCAACATATTAAGAAAATTAAAGGAAAAAGTCTGTACCATAGATATAATTACAAAGCTGCATATATGTTCAATACCTTTTGATAAATACTGATTTGACCTCGCCTACTGAGAATTTCACCTTCTCTAAGACATCATTAAGGTGCTGAAACAAAGAGCAAAAAGACTGAAATCATTAGGGACAAGAATAATACATGTATACTTAGTAAAATAAATAATACACTTATAAATAAATGCATACAATTTATTTAGATCACTTATATGATGAAGGCTAGCATTATGGTGGATGAAAACAGGGCCGAGTTGCGGGGAAACTTCCTACATACCACCAGCATGTTGCATCCAATAATACATCTCAGATGTATATGTAAACTAAGAAACGTTTCTACCAGAAAGGTTAGAATGCTTAGTGTCAAATACAGTAGAAGTACACATATGTACCTTCCTGACTGGGAGATAGGCATATCCTCCTAAGGCATGCCCACGAAGTCCCACAACAGCAAAGTCTGGCTTGACAAGAATTATCTCCCCTTTAATGATTTGCCCTTCCTTCACCTGTCAATCAAAGATTTTCACACTATATTAACACAATGTTGACCAGATACAATGACCAGGTGAACCATTCCAGGTGAAATATCCATTGCTTAAATCAGACATAAACCTTCTGTTAAGTACACATAATTCATCATTCCTTTATAATGTTTCCTGTTAGGAGGAAAAGATTTTGAACATAATCAACTATCTGTATTAATATGTTATTCAAATGTCTCTTGCGATTAAATGTTTTTCACCATGAACAGTTTAATTTTCCACTAGTGAATGTTTTACCTTGGTGAAACGGTTTTCTTTCCTGTGCTTGGCTGCTCGTATGTGCTCCTCATTTAGAGACAGATCTACACTTAGCTCTGCCAGGTTGACACAAAGGACAACGGCTTCATGCTGACGGCCATTCTCAAGTGTCTGACCTAAAGACAAATCAGACCGTTACATCATTACCCACACTTCGCCAATATACAATACACGCCTCATCAATACACAACACACACCTCACCAGTACATAACACACACTTCGCCAATATACAATACACGCCTCATCAATACACAACACACACCTCACCAGTACATAACACACACTTCGCCAAAATACAATATGTACCTCACTAATATACAATACACATCTCACCAATATACAATATACACTTTACCAATATATAATATACACCTCACCAATATACAATACACACCTCACCAATACATAACACAAACCTCACCACTATACAATATATACCTCACCAATGTACAATACACACCTCACCAATATACAACATATAGCTCGCCAATATGTAACATACACCTCGCCAATATACAATACACACCTCACCGATATATAACACATATCTCACCAATATATAATACACACCTCGCCAATATACAATACACACCTCACCAATATACAATACACACCTCACCAATATACAATACACACCTCACCAAAAAACAACACACACCTCATCAATACATAACACACACCTCGCCACTATATAACACACCTCGCCAATATATAACACACACCTCGACAATATACAATACACACCTCACCAATATATAACACACACCTCACCAATATACAATACACACCTCACCAATATACACTACACACCTCACCAATATATAACGCACACCTCACCTACATACACCAACAAAAGTAACCAGGTTGTTAATAGCCCATAGCAGCACAACATAAATGATGCTGGAATATTAGAAGTCCTAATACTAAACAACTCAGAAAATACAAGTTAAGCAACTTGGTGAAGTCATCAACATATAGCTTTTAGTTCCTACTGAGTGTCATGAAACTTTCTGCAGCATGTGACCTCCATCACAACTATAATGATATAATAAGATTTAAAGCAGAACTCAAATTCTCTGAGAAAAGTCACTTTTAAAATATAATGTTTCCTTTTTCTAATACTGATGATATCCTGATCTTGTTCCAACATGAGTAATAATTTATTTATTTACTAAATTGAAGTGATGATTGCCACAATTATGGTGGGAGGAAACCGGGCAGATAATCATCATGAGACGCAGGCCAGCATTATGGTGGGAGGAAACCGGGTAGGTAATCATTATGCGACGATGGCCAGCATTATGATGGCAGGAAACCGGGCAGATAATCATCATGAGACGCAGGCCAGCATTATGGTGGGAGGAAACCGGGTAGGTAATCATCATGCGACGATGGCCAGCATTATGATGGCAGGAAACCGGGCAGATAATCATCATGAGATGCAGGCCAGCATTATGGTGGGTGGAAACCGGGTAGGTAATCATCATGCGACGATGGTCAGCATTATGATGGCAGGAAACCAGGCAGATAATCATCATGCGACGATGGCCAGCATTATGGTGGGAGGAAACCGGGTAGGTAATCATCATTCAACAATGGCTAGCATTATGGTGTCAGGAAACCGGGCAGATAATCATCATTCAACAATGGCTAGCATTATGGTGGCAGGAAACCGGGCAGATAATCATCATGCGACGATAGCCATCATTTAGGTGTCAGGAATCCGGGCAGATAATCAGTGAAGAGGATGCATAGTTACATGAAGTGCATTCCATACAGAGGAACCTCCATTATAACCCTATAAGACTATTCAATTTTTATTAAGGTTGAACTCAAATTAAATGTCACACTGATTAAATGTCCATTCACCATTTGATCAAAGAAGAAATGTGAAACCAAATGTACCGATTACAAGGACATGCCTTACATTTCAATGACACTGTAGCAGCATTAACAAGCAGTAACGTCATCAGAATTCTTAGATTACAGGTTTCATTTAGGTAGGTATAATCATCTTAGTTTGTGTAAACACCAATACATGTACCTGGGTATTGGGGTGGGGATATTGAAAAGTGACTGAATTTCTAGAATGGTAGAACAATTATGATAGAAAGTACATGCATCTGTGAAACACCAAATGGGCAAGAACTACCCTTGCCCCTATTTTAGGAGAAGGGGAAAAAGAGCAGTCATACTAACCTTCAATAAGATCTTTGTTGCACATTCCTCGTATCTCGTTTCCCAGATCACATGACACAACTGACCGGTTCTGATTAGTTATCGTCACAGGAACTAACTTGCCAACGGTCAAATCGGCCAAACTGGACAGTTGTTTCAATGCTCTATCTGTTACCAAAGTTAGAAAACATAATAAAAATTATTTATTTATTTTTGCCACTGACCTTTGGCAAGACACTGATGATGAGAATTGCCAGCTGTGACGCACACATATGCTTACCATACTGATGGGAGACTATTTTCCTCATGCGGAAGCCCATTTACTGCCACCTAATTAACATAATCCAGGATGACCAATGGAAACAATCAGAACATTATAAGCCGTAACATGTTGTTGTTGTAAAGTTACTGTGAATGAACACAGTGGAAGGTTGAATACGGGCCAACTTTTGCCACATTTGCTGACTGAGATTTTAAGCACGGAGAGTGTGCATTTGTGGGTGATCAGTGACCCCAGGTGTTGTATTAGAGTTTATTTCATTGGAAATGCAAAGCTAAGTAGTCAACAACCAGTCACTTGTAAATTAAGTGAATATTAATGTAATGCCTCCACTTCGATCATTTTGCACTCATTTGCCAAGGTCTTTTTGTCATTGGCTAACAGAGATCATGTGACTAGACGATTACTACATAATCCACAAGATTTAGATAATGTAATGTTTGTTGTCATCCTTCCTTAGTTTATGGCATGTGCTGACATGTAGTAGTACAAAGTTTCTGAGTCTTTTTTCAAAGAGAAAAAAAGTGTTTGAAGAAAAGGTTTCATAAGCTCTTAAGAGTTTATGAGTTAGGTCAGTGACATAGGCTGAGATCATAATCTGAAATCAAAAGATAGCAAATATGCCACAAACATGAAAACAAAATAGAAAAAAATTTTTTTCATGAATTCTGTACTGTTACCTTAAATACATACTGCAACATTTACAAACAACTAAATGGTGGCGCAAACACAGTTTTCCTGAAAATCGTTCAAAATTTAGATTTTACAATGGTCTAGGCTGTGAGCCAGTTCAAACCAACATGTGAAGTTAAAATAGACAGGTGTAAACGCCGCTTTCTGTGCAGCACTTAACACATTAATATTTTCATGCACTTCATTACAGAGTTACGTAGACAATACAATGTACCTTTTCTCTTCTTTTGTAGTCCTGCTCTGATTTCCTCTCTCTCCATCAATACAGTGCTCATTACCTCCAGCATGTTTTCATTGTTACCATGGTAACAATCCGCAAGCCTTAAGCTGACGAGAAAGCGTGATTTCTCTTGATCTACTTCAACCACTTTAGCACTGACAGACGTACCGACTGGAAACTCGGCAGAGATGTCTGAAAGTCTCCTATCACAGATAAACTGTAAACATTAAAATGTTACACATTAAACATCCATCCATGGATACACTGTATGAAAGTGAAGAATATCAAAATTAACATGTACAAATTCTTTTTCTTTTTAACTTACCTGCATCATCCTTCACATTTACACAAAAGCAAGTCAACCAGTTTTTGAAAATCTCTCACACCTCAATCCTTGTGAAATGCTGATTGAGGTAGTTTCTAGCGTTACACTGCTTTCAATATATCTATGTGTAGGCAAATTCTGTGCAGTCAGAGTCAATCATGGGCTAACCTATTTAGCACATACCATCGTTTTTGAGCAACAAAGCATGACACTCAAATTGTATAACAGAAAATAGAACTTTCACAGATACTATTGATACTATAGGCAAATCCTGGTGACTGATTGATTGAGCATGTGAGGAGAACAAAATGGTGTTTGTTCATTCAAAAGTAAACCATATTCTTCAGAGATAAAATACAACATTTTATAAAATACACAGATCTTCAGATCTGAGGTGATTGACAAATCTGACTGTGTCATAATCACCCACGAAATAAACTTTCCCTGTCAACCATAGTGACATGACACAAGAAGACGGAGTTCATACCTTATTAGGAGCAAGGCCAAACATGCCTCCTGGGAACTCTACAAACACCCCATACTCCATGATGTTCTTGATTGTTCCTGGTAGAAGTAGACCAGGCTGAAACACAACAACAGTTAAAAAAATGTGACAGATGAAAACACCAATTATGTCATGTCAGCAAACTACAGGTGATGTCCTGAGTGCAATTCCTCCTGGTATAAAAATCGGTGACAAGGATAAATCAAACTGTCCAGGGTTTCCAGGTGTGAAAAAAAAGGTGAAAAAGATTGGCGAAGCTGCCCGTAACACTTAAACAAGTGTGAAGACAAGTGAAGAAAAGACAAGTGAAAAAAAGGCAAATGAAGAAAAGAAGAAGAAAAGACAAATGAAGAAAAGAAAAGTAAAAAAAAGGCAAATGAAGAAAAAACAAGTGAAAAAAAGACAAGTGAAAATAAGAAAAATGAAGAAAAGACAAATGAAGAAAAGACAAGTGAAGCTGCCCATATCTTCCACGAGTAAGAAAGGTGTGAAAAAGGTGAAAAACATGTGAATCTGTGCACAGCCAGGTATACAAATATGTCCATGTCCATATCCTCCTTATACAAACATGGTGGGCTTACGTGTACATCACGTGGACAAGCTTACATGTACATCACATGGACAAGCTTACATGTACATCACATGGACAAGCTTACATGTACATCACGTGGACAAGCTTACATGTACATCACATGGACAAGCTTACATGTACATCACATGGACAAGCTTACATGTACATCACATGGACATGTACATCACATGGACAAGCTTACATGTACATCACATGGACAAGCTTACATGTACATCACGTGGACAAGCTTACATGTACATCACATGGACAAGCTTACATGTACATCACATGGACAAGCTTACATGTACATCATGTGGACAAGCTTACATGTACATCACGTGGACAAGCTTACATGTACATCACATGGACATGTACATCACATGGACAACCTTACATGTACATCACATGAACAAGCTTACATGTACATCACATGGACAAGCTTACATGTACATCACATGGACATGTACATCACATGGACAAGCTTACATGTACATCACATGGACAAGCTTACATGTACATCACGTGGACAAGCTTACATGTACATCACATGGACAAGCTTACATGTACATCACATGGACAAGCTTACATGTACATCATGTGGACAAGCTTACATGTACATCACGTGGACAAGCTTACATGTACATCACATGTACAAGCTTACATGTACATCACATGGACAAGCTTACATGTACATCACAGGGACAAGCTTATATGTACATCACGTGGACAAGCTTACATGTACATCACATGGACAAGCTTACATGTACATCACATGGACAAGCTTACATGTACATCACAGGGACAAGCTTACATGTACATCACATGTACAAGCTTACATGTACATCATGGGGACAAGCTTACATGTACATCACGTGGACAAGCTTACATGTACATCATGGGGACAAGCTTACATGTACATCACATGTACAAGCTTACATGTACATCATGGGGACAAGCTTACATGTACATCACATGTACAAGCTTACATATACATCATGGGGACAAGCTTACATGTACATCACGTGGACAAGCTTACACTTTTTTGAAGGATTATACTGAAAACACCAAATACCCTCATTTTCTGCCGTTTTTCGCATTTTTAGGATACCCTGTAGTCATACTGAATGCAATTTCTGGGATATTTGAGAAAAAGTACACACACGTAAACAATGATGTTAAGAACTGATTACTCCTTTGGGGTTTTACATTTCATTCAGCACATAAAAACAGAGTCATCACATGCCTCTCCAGGTGCTTTACCAAATCATCATGAAGCTTCTGTTGCTGGCAAATAAACTAACACAGAAGATAAAACAAAAAGAAACAACATACCTGTATTTCTGAAAATTGTGAGACTAAGCTTCCGTCACGAGAGGCTTGGATGTGGGAGAACTTGTGAGTGACCAGCTACATGTGGTCAAGGAGTAATCGGTCAAGCATGTGCATGTATCTGGGCATTACCATGGCATGGGGCATTACCATGGCACTGGGCACTGCCATAGCAATGGGCACTGCCATAGCACAGCGGCATTCCCATGGCATGGGGCATTACCATGGCACAGGGCACTGCCATAGCATAGGGATTACCATAGCACATGGGCATTCCCATGGCATGGGGCATTACCACGCCACAGGGCATTACCATAGCACAGGGCACTGCTATACAATAGGGATTACCATAGCACAGGGGCATTCCCATGGCATGGGGCATTACCACGGCACAGGGCATTACCATAGCACAGGGCACTGCCATAGCATAGGGATTACCATAGCACAGGGGCATTTTCATGGCATGGGGCATTATCACGGCATAGGGCTTTACCATAGCATAGGGCATTACCATGGCACACGGCATTACCATGGCACACGGCATTACCATGGTGCAGGGCACTGCCATAGCACAGTGGCATTCCCATGGCATGGGGCATTACCATGGCACAGGGCATTACCACAGCACAAGGCATTGCCACAGCAGAGGGCATTACCGTGGCACGGAGCATTACCATGGCAAGGGGCATTACCGTAGCACAGGGCATTACCATAACAGGGCATTACCGTAGCACAGGGCATTACCGTAACAGGGCATTACCGTAGCACAGGGCATTACTGTAGCACAGGGCATTACTGTAGCACAGGGCATTACCGTAGCACAGGGCATTACCGTAGCACAGGGCATTACTGTAACAGGGCATTACCGTAGCACAGGGCATTACCGTAGCACCAGGCATTACCGTAGCACAGAGCATTACCGTAGCACAGGGCATTACTGTAGCACAGGGCATTACCATAGCACAGGGCATTACCGTAGCACAGGGCATCAGAATCATGAGACTGAGCCAAGAATCATCATCTTGACACCACACAATTTATCACACATTCAACTTCAATCTCAGCATGGGAAATTATTGACCATGTGGACACTTCTTAAAGTCTTAAGTACATCGGAATATTGGTTGGTGTTTTGTAATATGAGTTGAAGAAACCGAGCACAGTCTGGTAGTACCAGCATACATGTGCCTCACCAGGTACCTGACAAACCTTCTGCCAGCATTATGGTGAGAGGAAACTGGGCAGAGTCTGGTAGTACCAGCATACATGTGCCTCACCAGGTATCTGACAAACCTTCTGCCAGCATTATGGTGAGAGGAAACCGGGCAGAGTATGGGTAGTACCAGCATACATGTGCCTATCCAGGTACCCGACAAACCTTCTGCCAGCATTATGGTGAGAGGAAACCGAGCAGAGTATGGGTAGTACCAGCATACATGTGCCTAACCCGGTACATGACAAACCTTCTGCCAGCATTATGGTGAGAGGAAACCAGGCAGAGTATGGGTAGTACCAGCATACATGTGCCTCACCAGGTACCCGACAAACCTTCTGCCAGCATTATGGTGAAAGGAAACCAGGCAGAGTATGGGTAGTACCAGCATACATGTGCCTCACCAGGTACCTGACAAACCTTCTGCCAGTATTATGGTGAGAGGAAACCAGGCAGAGTCTGGGTAGTACCAGCATACATGTGCCTAACCCAGTACCTGACAAACCTTCTGCCAGCATTATGGTGAGAGGAAACCGGGCAGAGTATGGGTAGTACCAGCATACATGTGCCTCACCAGGTAACTGGCAAACCTTCTGCCAGTATTATGGTGAGAGGAAACCGGGCAGAGTTTGGGTAGTACCAGCATACATGTGCCTCACCAGGTACCTGACAAACCTTCTGCCAGCATTATGGTGAGAGGAAACCGGGCAGAGTCTGGGTAGTACCAGCATACATGTGCCTAACCCGGTACCTGACAAACCTTCTGCCAGCATTATGGTGAGAGGAAACCGAGCAGAGTTTGGGTAGTACCAGCATACATGTGCCACGCCAGGTACCTGACAAACCTTCTGCCAGTATACAACATCAGCTGGAAGTTGAATTGACCTCAGTGCAGTTACAGTTAAGGGAATTGCAACCCATAAACATATCTGAGACAGCTAGGACTAAGATATATTATATTAGTCCTAGCATAAATAGAAAAAAAGAGATGAAGCAAATATATTCAATCATTTGCTCATTTCTATGCAATCTCCCGTCCTTGAGTTAAAAGACCATTTAACACTGTTGGGGAAACAAGTTTTTTTATTTTTGTGATCACTCAAGAATATTTCACTTACATGTATAGAATGGCAGCCAGCATTATGGTGAGAAGTAACTGGGCAGAGCTCAGGGGAAGCCCACAACCAGAGGAAAGTATGTGTACGTTAAGATTTTTTTAAGAATGCATTTGAAACTTTATATTTTACACTCCAAACTGGGACAAGTGACCAGTGACCAGTGAGGTTTCATCATTCAAAATATGTGTCTATATTATGAATGCATTCATAAAATGGACCTTGAAACAAACTATTTCAAACCAAAAATATGGGTGTTATATCACCGATACCTTCTGGGTCCCAAGTGATCACTGAGGGATTGTTTAATCAGTTGATAAAATAAATCAAACTATTTCCGTGGACAGTGTTATATGGTCTTTCGTCCAATATAAACTTCATTGGAGTGTTAGCTTTGCCTTACTGATCACAGTATACTATACCCAACCCTCAGGCCACAAAGGATACGGTGTGTGAAGTATGAGTCAGGTACATGACCTCTTTGATCACGTCTCCCACTTGGTACAGTTTCATCAGCTGCTGACAGTTCTCCCGTGAGTCGGACAGGTGAGGTTTGGGCAGGTAAGCAGGGGTGTCAGAGGAAAGAACAGTCACATCTAATCCAGAGTCCTTCTTCCTCACTACCTTACAGTCTACAATCTACAGAGAGATGATTGGACTGTGTTATCAAACTCAACTGTTTTAGTGTTCATGTATTGTTAAATAGCTTTAGATTAAAGAGAAGAATATTATTTATAAGAGAGAGTATAATTTAAAAACAGAAAACTTCTACGATCTAACATATGATGACAAAAAGCTGAACTGTACAGTTTATCATTCCAGACACAGAAAACTAAACTTTACACTCTGAAAACAGAAAAGTGAATTACACAACAAAAGGTCTCTGGTGAGACTACAATTTGACAACAGAAAATTGAAATTTACAACCTAAAATCTAAAAGTAGAAGACTGAACTGTGCACTTTTATCGTCCTCTAACAGAAATCTCCGCTCTAACATGTCTAAGAAAAAATGAAATTGTGAATACAAATTTGATCTGACAGAAACTGAACTGTACTTAGGCACTAAGAACAATAATATTATCATCTGATAATGCACTGATCCCAACCTGGACAAATTAAGCAGATGGAAGGAAAGCATTGGATATTAATTTAAAATTATCAAGATGAAGGCAGTCTAGTATCAGTAATTAAACAGAGATGGGTTGGTGTAACAGTGCTGCTGCATGCTAAAATCAAACATCTGCACCCAGTCCCGCAAAGCGGTGTACGACACTTTTTTGTCGTACATTTGTCGTACGATATATTTTGTACGTCACTCTTACCGTACCATCGTCCTATATGTGCGATTATCGTACATGTGCGACATATTTGTGAAACTGACCCCAGATTTACTGTGGGAACGTATCCCCTACCTACATTTTTTTATAAATGTTACACCCATCTGATGTTGTGACTGCTCAATAAAACAGACCCCTGAAGTACTAACATCTACAAACTTGACCACACTTACCTTGCCTATTTTGAAGTCTTCCGGTGCTGGGGTTGACTTTTGTTGCTTGCTTACCAGTCCTGCACCTCCAAGCTGTAATCAAATTTCATATCCATGTGTGAGGAGATAGATTTGCAGCACCAGAAACTCTTAAATACAACCAAGCCCTATATATAAAATTAGCAATGGTCTCTCAAAACATCATATGTGGAGTGATTTGTTGGACATGATGACTGTTTTGAGGTAAAACCAAAGATCCGAACATAATATATATTTACTTTTAAAATTTTAATTTATTTAATCGATTTTTGCTTAATAAAATACACAAGAATTTTTCACTTTATGTCAGTCAGTTTTTTTATCGGTGGAGGAAACCCGCGTGCCAGGGTACAGCACCCAACTTTGTATGGCAAGTTTATGATGATCATTCCAACATGATGTACAGGTATGCACATAATGATGGAAGACTAACGAACATAATTACCAGGTAATTAAGGACCTGCTAAAAACATAATGCAGACCACTTACATTGTGAGAAGAGTATGTGAGTGCTTGGGGTTTAATGTTGTACATATCAATTTTTCAGTCATTTGGTGAAGAAGGAGTCCTTAGGGTGCATGTACGTGTAATGTGCCTCCTTATTGCAGGACGGATTTCCAACACTCTTTTATCCAGTGCTGCTTCGCTGAGATGATTAACCGAAGGCAAGTAAGCCGCCCGCCCAAGCCATTATACTGATACAGGTCAACCAGCCCCTGCACTATCCCCTTCATGTTGAACGCCAAGCAAGGAAGCTACAACTTCCTCTTTTAAAGTCTTAGGTGTGACCCGACCCAGGCTTGACCCTGGATCTACCTTTCCCGAAGCGGACACTCTACCAACCCACTGTGAGAAGAAGCAATACGTGTAGTTACCTTAAATGAGAGCTGTGCTCTCTGCTGCGAGGGCTGAACACTAAGAACTCTACATCTAACCACTTGCCCAAGGTAGAACACCTTCCCTGGGTCAGGTACTCGCTCAGTACTCAGCTCGTCTTTATGAACCCAGCCCTAAAAGGAAAACGAAAGACACCATTTTCAGGGTTTAATCAAAATAGCCAAGTCTGTCACAAGAAGCTCTAAAATTCCACAAAAGAGCTAACCTCAATTAATACATCTTTCAACATTTTCCCCCAAAACTGGACAGTTTTAAAAACAGGCTTGAATTCAGGCCTCAGTGTAACAAACTGATGTGATAATTGTATTTTTCACTAGTCATCTTAAGATAACTATTATGGCACCAACGTAGGGTATTTATTTATTTGGTTGGAGTTTTACTCCCCCTTCAAGACTATTTCACTTATACAACAGCAGATAGGGTTATTGTGGGCGGAAACCTGGCAGAGTCTGGGGGAAACCCACGACCATCCGCAAGTAAAATTTCCCCCAAACGTCTGGTATGTGTAACGATACAATCAACATTCAGAGCAGTGTCACAAGACTGCCAGTTAATTTAATGGAGAAGTTGAGGGTAAAGTTACTTTCTTAGAGACTTCTCATTGAAATGTATAAACACCTTCAAGTAATTTTTCTGCAACTGACAAAAAGATAAGTAAAACATGTGTACACACAGCCTTAGCAGAGAGTCATGGCACATAATTTATAATGTGATTTAATGTGATTTTACCCCAGGAGGGCTGTAAGTTCACTGGTTCAAATCTTTACGTGGTTTCAGCAAATTTTGAACTCTGAAATATAAGCTCTTCATCTTCATCTTAATTTTCCAATTTTAGATTTTTTGATCAATCTAATAGTCGAAACAAGACCAGGGAAGGTTTATAACATCATCATGTGAGGAAATTAAATTTGAGACAGTCTTCCAGCAATTTGCGGATGGTTGTAGGTTTCCCCCAGGGTCTGCCCAGTTCCCTTCCCCCATTACGCTCGCCGCTGTTATATAAGTGAAATATTCTTGAGTACAGCATAAAACACCAATCAAATCAATAAATGACTCTGAGACAGGCCTTTTCAGTTTTGCCCCCTGCAAGCGTCACCTGTACAGTGTACCTTGATCTTGTTGTAGAATACCACCAGCACACCCCTGTCCTTAATGTTGGCTATGAAGCCCTCTGCCTCCATGCCGGGCTCCATCTGGTCGTAACTGCTTATGACTGGCAGCTTGGAGTTCACCAGAGATCGTTTGTTGGTCAGGAAGAGTTTAGCTTTGGCCAGGTCTATCTGTAATACCTGTACAACAACAACAACACATTAGGAAACTTTCTCTTAAACAGGAGCTTAAGATGTGACTCGAATGAGTTGAACTGGTCTTTCACAGTCGGTGCGTGTGGCATTGATGGATATACAACTTTGGACTGAACTGGAGAGCAACCTCCAGATGAATCGCATAGTCAGTTAGAATACGCTAGCGCTCAGGACCCTATGCAAAAATTGGGTTGAGTTGTGTCTTAAGTTCTTGGGTATGTCAAGCTATACTTGCACGTAAAACCAAATACATTTATTTAATGGTAAATTTAAGTTAATAAATCATCATCTTTTACTTTGTTTACAGTACAACCTAGCAAGCTTTACTTCAACAGATTTTGTAAATGTAAAAAGGAGTATCTGTTCGGACTTTTCAAACCTTAAATATGTCATTTTTCCATTTGATTTCATGGTACATGCCACTTACCTGGCCTTTACCTGGCCTTCAACCAACACAACCATACAACGGAATGTAGGAACAACAACAGCAGGTAACAAGAATTTAAATTGTCACTCACCCTACATTTTAACTTGTCCCCTTCCTTGAATTTCTTTTCCGGATGTTTCAGGGGAACATCAGCCAAATGAAGACTGGAGATAAACCCCTTTGTCCATTTGTCCAATTTCACAGACATGCCACTGTCATGGATAGCTCTCACCTGACACTGGAAATAGGAGTCAAAGAATAAGTTACCAAGTCAAAGCATTTCTCCACAAAATCACAAACCATTACTTATAACAAAATTGACAACTTCTGTTATGTGTAAAATATCCATGGTCACTATACTAAGTCAAACAGGGCTCTAGGACCAGTACACTCAGAGTTCTACTGGTCAGTTTGCAAGTTTACTGGTCCTGACACCAAAAGATTTGTGTTGTTCTTATTTTGCACTGGATAGTACAGAATCAACATGGAATGGCTAATGAAGAACAAAGATCATTTGTCATCTTCAATGAGTAAGTGAGTGAGTGCTTGGGGTTTAATGTCATAACAAGTTTTCAGTCATATGATGAAGGAGTCCTTAGTGTGCATGTACGTATAATGTGCCACCTTGTTGCAGGATGGATTTCCACCACTCTTTTATCTAGTGCTGCTTCACTGAAATGACTTACTGAAGGCAAGTAAGGTGCCCCACCCGAGCCATTATACTGATACAGGTCAACCAGTCGTTGCACTATCCCCTTCATGCTGAACGCCATGTGAGGAAGTTACAACTTCCTCTTCATCTTCAATGAACACAAATTTCAAATTCTGACATCATACAAGTCAATGTCAGGATTTGTACACTGTAGTGGACCATTGGCCCCCCCATGAGCAATGATGCTTTAAAGGTTCGCTGCAAGTGTCTGTGGTCATATTAGAGGTCTAATTTTTGATCTCTGATATATTTTCACACCCTCTCTTCTAAATAAGACAAACTCTTTTCTCTAAGAAGTTTTATTTTCTGCCGACCTGTCTGACCAGTATCACACAAAATCTACTGGTCAAACAGAAAATCCAGTGGCCTCCGACCACGGAACCAGTAAACAAATAACTGGAAGTACCGGCAGAAAATGTCTTCAGAGGCCTAGCCGGTTTAAATGTGCAGCTCAAACCACTTCAATCTTGATGGTTTAAACCCACTGGATCAGCTCAAGATTTTCACGTACATTTACTCTGGGTTTGTCACTCAAGAATGTGGCTAAGAGAAG